>NC_090849.1:10289386-10316886 GCF_024217435.2 Syngnathus scovelli | reverse complement strand
TGGTAAAGATAAAGGTAGATGTACGCTGCACTCCAAATGTATTGGAACACCCAGTCTTGACTGAAAACTTTGCGTCTGACATGAGAAGTCCAACACTGCTGCCAGGTATTTATATCTGAATACAACTTAGCCCAAGCAAAGCATTTACAACAGAAAATGGTGGTGGTGGTGGTGGTCCACTACAAAAAAAGGTTTTCACAATTTTGAAGCCACATTTGTGTAATGATTTTTTTTTTTTTAAATAGGCCCATCTGGCAGCAACACCATTCAACAATTTATTTTCACTTTAAGAGGACTTTAATGAATGAAATCCTCATGAAGCCGTACCTTTAAATATAATATGCATAATAGTATCGGGTGGCACGATGGCACACTGGTTAGCACCTCGGCGCACTGGTTAGCACCTCGGCGCACTGGTTAGCACGTCCGCCTCACAGTTCAGAAGTTGCGGGTTTGATTCCTGTGTGGAGTTTGCATGTTCCCCCCATGCTTACATGGGTTTTCTCTGGGCACTTCGGTTTCCTCTCACATCCCATAAACATGGTTGGTAGGCCGATTGAGCACTCCAAATTGCCCGTAGGTGTGTTACAGCTGATTATTTGTCTCTGTGTGACCTGCGATTGGCTGGCAACCAGTTCAGGGTGTCCCCCGCCTACTGCCCGATGACGGCTGAGATAGGCTCCAGCTGGCCACCGTGTGGGGACAAGCGGTACAGGAAATGTACATATGGATGTATGGATGTATGTATGGATGGATGGATAATAGTATCGTGTTCGTCATGTGTCTGCTCCTCCAGTAACTTGGACAGCGCCCTGCCCCTGCTGCCCGACCATTCCTATACGCTGCCTGGCCTGATACCCCACCTGTCCCTGACCATCTCTCTGCTCTACGTCTTGGCTGCCGTTTTTTCCTTCGTTCCAGTCCCCCACTTCCCTTTTCCTTAAATAAAGTAGTTCGGGTTGCACATGATCTCCCTGCACCGTCCGTGACAGTGTTATCGGATACAAACGGGAATGTTTATCGCTTAACTCATTTTGATCTTTTGATGCCATAACACAACAAACTTAAATGTGTGTATCAAACCTAAAGGAGTTGGCAATATTGTTTCAATACTTCTGAAAAGGGGTGTATGATCTGAGAATAGACAGATAACCTGAAGCAATGGAATTGAAAACACTTTCCCAAGGGATTGTCCTATTGTACATAAACGCATCAACCAATTCAACAGCTGTAAACAACCATTATGTCACTACTCAAGTCACTGTCTAAGATGAGAAAGCCTTATTGCAGGCTGTAATAAAAAACAAGATAAAATGTACCTCTATTTGCAATGTCTTGTGAATTGTTTTTGTTTTCATTTTATACAATAATTTCAAAAATTGACAGGGTAATTAATTAATTAATTAATTAAAGCCTTGGTAAAGATTTGGGGAAAGGGAGCTGAAATATAAATCTTAAAGGGGAGCAAATAATAATTTAAGTGCTAATTTGGTCAGTTTACGTTCCCGTTGAGCATCTTACACACTACACTGTGTTGGCCACATGAAATGAGAATTGTCCTGTCCAACAGTCTACAAATCAGAATTAATGTCTCTCAGTCAGATGGTTTTATCATTTAAAAAAGGAACACTCCCCCCTTAGAACCGGAATGGAAAGCTTAAGGAAGGAGTACTGAGACCCTGGGGACCACGACATTCTCGGGTTACTAGGTTGACTATAACTCAATGAGGAGATGGCAACACTAGAAAATGAGAAAAAAAGAGAAATAGAAAACCACCCATTGATAAAAAAAAAAAAAAAAAACCCAATAAAGAGCAAATTGAAAGACCAACCTCTTATGCTACAAAGCACAATATCAAACAGAAAAAAGTGGGCAATATATCATTAGCGATTTAGCACGCTATTATAGCACAACACAACTCAATATGACAGATTCTACATTAACAGGATTTCAGATGCATATAAAGCATTTTCATTTAATAAAGTAATAGCCAAATAAAAATTGTTTGTTTGTTTGTTTGTTTATTAATTTATTTCCTAATGCCCATCCTAGCAAATTTTGGTCAAATGGCAGTGCACATCTTGGATTGGTCACCACTCAATTGCAGGTCACATATGGACTAAAAACGTTTGACACCGATGGACTATTTAGAGTGTTCAATGAACGGAACATGCAAGGAACAAAGCAGAAGGATCCAAAGTAAACACTCCTATGCATGGAGAAAACATGCAGACCACACAGCAAGGTCTGCGCCAAAATTTGAACCCATTCTGGGAGGCCATGATGGAAACGTATGTTTGAAGAAAAATTTAATTCACTGACACAGTTGATAAAGTAAGTGTAAATGCACGTTAACTGCTATTATAAATATAGAAAATGTAAAAACATTACAATGCATAACCCTCGCTATACATTTAGCATCTGGAAAGGTAGAGAGGCAAAGCGATGCACTTTCCAGACAGAATAGTAGTCACTACTGTTCTGTCTGAAAAGTGTATCGCCTTGCGTTCGTTTATTTTGTATTACTGAACAAAAATGATTGTTATAATTCTACATCAAGTTTACACATGAACAAAATGACACATTGATATTAATTGACTTGACTGTGGGAGGAAACCTGAGTGCCTGGAGAAAGCCCACGCAGGCACGGGGAGAACATGCAAACTCCACACAGGGAGGGCCGGAATCGAACCCTCTTACCTGTGAAGTGGACGTGCTAACCAGTGCCACACCGTGCCGCCTCATATTATTATTATTATTATTATAATTATTATTATTATTTTATTATTATTATTATTATTATTATTATTATAGTAAGTCAACTCAAGTCACGGACAGTGCGCCACTGTGCCGACAATAAAACATAACTACCAAAAATCTAAACACGGAATCGGACACACAGCGATCATAATGCTAACAATGGAAGTCGTAGTGTACTTAGAGTGAACACAAAGAGAGCAAAAACTGTGAAAAAAATATTTGAGGATACACAAAAACAATAATAACACAACAATGAAAGCTAAGAAAGCAAAGAAAAAAAGATTTGAAATCTCCCTTCCACCACTGCTGTGCTATAAACCTCGCTGACTGACCTTGATGTCAGGTGGGAAGCAAACGGCTCCATCCATCAACATTCACTAAGGAAACGGAAAAACAAAACACACAAACAGGCGTAGAACCAAGAACAGAACAGTTTAGACAAATTCACATTACATCATAGGAATGAAACTCTGTGGAACTCCAGGACCCCTGCTCTTACCTATGATAGTAACAGAGCTGGTGAAACGTCAGTCCATCCATCTATTTTCTATGCTGGTTTGTGAGAAACTGGACTGGTTGCTAGTCAGTCACTCGGCAGACAGACAGACAGACAGACAGACAGACAGACAGACAGACAGACAGACAGACAGACAGACACAGACAGACAGACAGACAGACAGACAGACAGTTTTGAATAATGGCTAGGTTCTTTTTGCAGATGCTACTCAAGTTTAGTGAGTGAAGATTCCTTCGTCTCTGTTGTAGCATTGCCAAAACTCATCATAATGAATGGGAAAGAGTGGGAACCATTTGATTGAATGTGATGTATGTAAAAATGCATCTAATTTATTTTCCTCCTTGTTGTATGCAGCATGCCAACAGGGAAGCTATTTCATGTCAAAAGACAAAAGGAAAATAAAGTTCCAGGCTTTGGCAGATTTTAGTAATATTAGCATTAGCCAATAGCATTATCAGCATCATCATATAGCTTTGCGTAACCCACACATTCATTCAGAGAAGTTGTCATGGGGTCAGGTGTTTGCTCCTGTGTTTGCTGTGAACAGATCCACTTCACTAATCAAGAAGTGTAATTTTGTGGCTGCCTCCTTGAGTAATAATGCAGATAATACTTTTAATTCATCATTATGGTGGCTGGCTTTTTCTCTTCAAACTTTGGGCTCCTTGGGAACAAGTAACTTAGGCTCAGCACTCTATTTCTAGTCCTTTTTTTTGTGAAGAAAAAAAAAAGCACAATACACACCCTTCAATCGTCAATGACGTAGTCATTTTGTGCAACAGCCCAGAGACATAAACAATTAACACATTTGAGGCATAAACAGTCAAAACAGGTAGGATTACAGTACAGTGTATCAAATGGTTGCAGTCATCCTTTGAAAAATAGTTTCAGGTACCAAACTATTGCCTGACGTTTTGGGACTGCTTGAAGCTGTTTCCATGAAGTAGGAACAAGTAATAGTCGAATGTAAGGGAGTGGTATAAATTAACATGTTGGTCTTTAGTGGAAATTTATGACTGACTATGAAATGCAAGCCACGGCTGTGGTTGGAAACCTACTGTGTGACTCGGACGGTGCAGACATCATACGTGGATGTCACCAAGATAAATTACAGAAGACAATGTATCAGGAAGTAAAGATGGAAATCCATCAAGCATCATTTTCCTGGTTGAAAGCCTAAATGGAGGAAAGTAATCCCTCTCAGATTTCCAGTTTCCAATTTATTTTGCTTATAGTGGCACTCAATATTGTACTTTGCTTTGGCCATCCCTCCATCGACACTGAAATGTATTCTGCACACCTACCTAACAATTTACTTTCAAATCTTTTTATAGTTCTTGTCCTATTTGTGCACGCAAATATCTATTTTGGAAAGACCGGGGTCCCTTAAAAAAGGGGTAAAATAAATTATGCTCTTTGCTAAAGCCCCAGATTCCATCACTTTCATGTTAAACAGACAAACGCCAAGAGATTTCACTAAAAGACAAGACAGTTTCCTGTGTCCCAGTAACCTAAATTTGCTTTTAAAGGAATTGGACTATAATTAGACTGTATTCATATCCGTTTGCAATGTTAATGAATGGATCAACCCCCACACACTACAAATGTCCCTTTTCTATTTTGAGTAGTATGTGTGTTGGCACACAGACGATGACAATTCTATCCAAAGTATACTTTATTACGTGTATTAATGCGTAAATTAGGACGTTTGATCTAAATGGCTACAAAATGCAGCATGATTGGGGACCAATGCCTATTCTATTCTATTCTATTCTATTCTATTCTATTCTATTCTATTCTATTCTAGTGATTGATAATCAAATTAATTGTTGGTTGTTAACAATCAGTTGTGTTTTAAAAGCACTAATAGACAAACTCTTTAAAGTTAGGGTTCCTTTTTTCTCATTTTTTATCCAATGTTTTTGACAATGGACTTAATGCTGCCGGACTTTCTCTAGCATAATTTTCACACAAATAAAACAATAACTCTAAATGCAAGTGAAGTGCATCATAGTAATGTCAGTTTAACAGTCACATGTGTCAATCAAGGGTAAAAACAATCATAATTGAAATTTGAGCAGCTCCTCCATCCATTACTTTAAAACCCCCCATAGGGCAACTGGGGAAATATCTCACCTAATCTTTTGTTCCTCATATATTTTAATAGGCTTTTGAAATGACACTCCACTGTGCATCTGCCACACATAATTTGTTGTTATTTGCTTATGTCAATGAAACAGAAAATTCCATTGCTTTCTTCCCAGTATTAAGCCTTCTCATGGAAGGCAATCTAAAAACCATTGCATTTATTAACTTGTGCTCTGCTATCAGATCTGGCAAGCTATATGACAAGAACAAATGTAATTTTAATTGGGTTTCTATTATATCCCACAATATCAATCTCATATTTGTAGAAAAATGTGACATTCTTTTAGTCAGCATTGCAAGGTTCCTTCTTATGATACTTAAAAGACAACAGCCTTTCTTTTTCCTACCCAAAAAATATCTATTCAAATACATACTGATTTTGTACTCACCCCAAAGCGGGGAAAGTAAGGCTTTTATCACGGTTGATTGTTCAGCTCCAAAACAAACAACCCTTATGCTGCACATTAAGGTTTTAAAAACAGGTTTCATTAGTACAATTCTCAGGAGAAAAACATATTCATAGAGTGCATTCTGTAGGACTATTGGACCAGAAATATAACTTCTCCATACACATTTGTTTGGCCAGCGGGACTCTACTATTTTAGATTTTACTTTCGATTCATCAAAACTTTCTCTTGCAAATCTAAGTGAACAAGGTCTCAAAATGTTAGACTCAATGCAAACATCAGAATGCACAAAAAGCTTAAATTCGCCAGAAATAACACGGTTGTTTCAAAATGATGAGTGACATATTTGACCAATATTTTCCTGTCTGCAGCAAATATCCTGCATGGATACTCAAGAGGCTCATAAACCCATCAACAAAGCCATTGCGTAATAGCTTTTCCTTCTCATACCTACACAGCCCAGAAAATGCATTGCATAGTATGTCATATATACTTATAACAGATGTTTTGGGGACAAATTATTTGCAGTGTTAACATTTAATTATGCCATGACTGTGCCATGTGATCAAATTTTCCGTTTTTGCATGTACTGTTTTAAGTCCCCAAGCTAACAAAATGTAGATGAATGACTTATTGAAGTTTGCAGTAGGTGGAGCTTGTTGATAAGACAAATACAGTTTTAGTTGCTGTCTCACAGCGGATGCAGTATGAAATTGTAAAAGGGATTCACTAATTTGCAATACAAATACTATTACTACTCCAGTCATTAAGAATTGAAGTTAATGAACATGAACACACCGCTATGACTCAAGTCCCAAAATTTAACTCTAAAGTCAATTGACTTTTCATGAACAGTCATACATCAGTGAATCATTGAAAATTAGGGACAGTGATTTTGCTATATTAGTGTTAATAGGGCTGTTCTTTAGATAGCTGAACGCATGCAACTTTTTTTTTTTTTTTTAACTCGTAGTTGCTTTGTAATGTTGTTGCTTTTTTACAGCAAATAAAAGACAGCAAATGAAATACTGTTGCTGGTGTAATTAAATCTCATTCATCTTTGGAAACAAATTGTATGATGTGTATAATAACATCAAGTCCATTATAGCGACATCAATCAGGACATCGGGAAAGCAAGTCCTTCATTGTCCATCTCGGCTGTCCCTTTTATTATGTGTTCAGAATGTGGTTTGGTATTATTTTGCTGAGATATGCATGAAGGCAGCATATGCTGCTCCAAAAGTTGTGTATCCCTTCAAGCATTAGTTGTGCCACCAAACGAGGGCAGGTTACTGTTGCCAATGGCATTGGCACAATCCCTTAACATAGAAGACCCCAGCATCTGGACCTATTGCTGTTGAACAGTTTGGGTGCTCCTGATTATGTTTGGTTCAGAGTGTGATTCACATTAGATTCTTGCCAAAAATGAAGGGATTCTATTTGACCATCAATGATAAATAATGATAATTTTCCTGATAAAATGAAAATTGCCAAAGTTCTACCCATATTTAAAAAAGGAGACAAACACCAGATCACCAACTATCGCCCAATCTCTATCCTCCCCCAATGTTCTAAAATCAATTAATGGAGAATTACATTGAACAAAAAAATATACTGTCAAAAAATCAATATGGTTTTCGTAAAAAACATTCGACTGCACATGCACTTTTAGATTTTGTAGAAACCACTAAAATGGCGATGGATCGAAAACTATATAGTATTGGAATATTTCTTGATATTAAAAAGGCCTTTGACACAATTCATCATGAAATATTGATTGAGAAATTGTATAGATATGGGGTAAAGGGTACAGCCTTAAAATGGATCAGGAGTTACTTAAAAAATAGAACCCAATTTGTACAGGTAGAGACCAACAGGTCACCTACATTGAAAATAACGTGTGGCGTCCCCCAAGGGTCAATTTTGGGCCCTAGGTTATTCACGCTATACATAAATGACATTGCAAAGGCATGTTCCCTCAAAATGGTAATGTTTGCCGATGACACCAGTATATTATGTACTGGACATAATTTAAGACACATGGAAGCTTGTATAAACAGAGAAATGTCAATTTTACAGGCTTGGTTCAATGCAAATAAATTATCTTTAAATCCATCCAAAACTAAATATATGCTATTTGGGAAAAGAAAACCAAGCGAAGACTTAAACTTAGTGTCAAACGGTACCAAGATCGAACGAGTTAATGAGTATCAAATGCTTGGCATAACACTTGATTGTTTATGTTAGAGATTTGCTCACTCCAACTTATTTTGCAAGAACCACACGGGAGACAAGCAAGTTCTTTTAGACACATGCAGGTGGAGAGTTCACTCGCTCAAGGAATGAAAATCTGAAAGTCTCCTTCCTGCAAGGGCATATTTATTAGGAGGAACAGAGTGGGGGTGAGAGTGGACAGGTTTGGTGAACCCCCGGCCTCTGATAAGATCAGAGCAGGGGGTGTTTTACACTGTTGTGGGAAACAGAACAACTTTGATTGCTTCATCTGCAGCTGGTCAATCAAGCAGAGGAAGCAACCACTTCATTTTACTGCATTGTGAGAGCAAGACAAGATTGGTTAATCATTATAGTCTACATTCCAACATAATCCTACGATAAAGATAACCTGGAAAACCCTAACAGTTTACTTAACTGGAAACAACAAATTACAAACTTGTGCAAAAAAATATCAAGAAATATGGCCATTCTGTGGAGGCTGCAAAATAAAATTAGTACATCTGCTTTAAGAATAATGTATTTGACACGCATAGAGCCACATCTACATTATTGTTCAGAGGTCTGGGGTCACGCATACCAGACATCAATAGAACCACTTTACAAACAACAGAAAAGAGCACTGAGGATCATTTGCAAAAAGCCATACAATTCTCACACGAACAACCTCTTTATAAACACTGGAATACTGAAGCTCCAAGACTTAATCACTTTTACAGGACTGTTAAATGTGTACAAAGCTTCTAGATGTATGCTACCAGCAAATATTCAAAGCCTATTCACCCTGAGGGACACAAAACACGACCTCAGAGGATTATTAAACTTTGACCAACGACAAGTGTCCAGTACACTCGGAGGTCAATCGCTGACGGTTGTCGGTGTAAGAAATTGGAACAAACTAAACTCTGACCTAAAACTATCAGAAAATTTCAAGGACTTCAAGAAAAAACTGAGAGCCTCTCTCATATCAAATTACGTAAGCTGAGTCCGCGGCAACCCTGGGATGAAAGCATTGATAGCTGTTTGTTACACTCGATACAAATCATTCAAATTCCAAATATTAGCATCATACATAACCATAAATTTTTGATGTTGGCTATTTTGAAACTAAATGTGTAAATGCACTAATGTACAAATATTAGCATCATACATAACCATAAATTTTTATGTTGACTATTATAAAATTAATGTGTTACATAATATCTGTGAAGACTCTCATGAAATTGCTGCGTGATAAATACCTGTGAAAACACGAAAAATCTCTGGATGAAAGTTTTGGGACGGGACTCGATAAGCAAGACTGCTTCCACCCGTTCCGTTTTCGGCAAGTACGAAACGAACTCTAAGCTTTGTAAAGAAAGTGTGACTTTGATGATGTCTGTGTACAAGCTGAAATAAACAAAAAAAAAAAAGAAAAAAAAATGACTTGAGACAACTTTAAACATTAAATACATTTGTTTAACTGAACAGACAGGTGCTTTAGCCATTGTATATGCAGTAAGAAATACTGTAGCTGTAAATAATATGAACAGATATTGTTATCTGTACTAAATGTTTTGAAATCTGTATCATTAAACATATTAGCATTATAAAGTACAATAGATTGAAAATAAGAATTACAAATGTTAAAAACTTGTGGCCAGAACATTGAGTGTGCTACAAAAGCATGTTACGTTGATGATTGTTTTAATTACACCAATAATGCTACCAAAAAATAAAGAAATGTTTTAATGCGAGATAGTGTCAGAATTTAAACTGTAAGTACGCCTGGAGATTGTGATGAGATGATTTTTTGATTTTATTAATCCTGAAGTCAAAACGAAATAAAATTAACTATTATAATCCCAATGAGTATGAATTTGTGGTGAGTATGAGTTGAAATTAAACACTGCAAATACAAAAGGCAATTGGACACCCACAATAAAAACAACATTGAACAAGTCTTAAATGACAGATGACTTTTCATTAACTGATTTGGCTTGTGTGCTGCACACTGAAATCTGACCTAGCCATTATGGAGAAGAACAGCCACACGGGTGTGTAACATGATCAATGGTATCCCCTTCCCTCGGACACCTACATATTAGACAGGCCTTTGGAGAGACAGATCCCTGTTGCATTGTTAAGATGAATGACACACTTTCAACCATTTGTCATGTCAAAATAAAAGGGCTACAAGGTTAACCATGATCCACTGACTTAGTCACAAAGGTTAGTGAAAGACAACAAAAGCACACCCACCCCAAAGCAGCAGACGTTTCGACTTACAACAGTGCAATAGATACATTTTTGCCACTTGTTTTAATTCCATTTTAAAAGCAGCTATTTAAACTTGAAATTACCATTCCCTTTTCATGTGAAAGTGAAATTACAATTATGGAAGATGATGCGTCTTAGAATTAAAACTACCTTGAATCAAATACATCTGGAATCAGAAAGTTAGCATAGCTCATTGTATGAGATTGATTAAGTGCAAACTTAAGACATGTTTTTCAAATTGTGTTTGAACAGATAATATTTCTTGTATTCCTCAATATCAGACCAATTAAATATCATATTTTGTCTGAGGTGCAGGACCTCTCTGAGGTCTGTGCTTGTCACACCCTCCAACGTTCTGCTGATTTGATCACAAGTACTGTTGTACAAACGGTGTAAGGCAACTTCTGCACCATACTTGCGGCTAGGTAACACGGTATTGCCGTCTTCAGCAAGTGGAGAAACCAAGTTTTCTCCACTGTATATGATTCCTCCATAGTAAGCTGTTTTCTAGCAGGAGTTTGTTGATTGTTGCATTGCAGTCTTATTCTCCTAGGAAAGCATGGCTGGATGCCTACGTTTTAGAAACTGTATTAAATTCATTGTGCTCCTGCCTTTCGTTGCAATGTGCTTTAAACAAACTTGGCTGCATGCAGCGCCGCAAATCCAAACCAGTTCCAAACTACTGACAACACTTTTGCTGGAAACAAACATTTTGCTGTCTTTAGCCGTAGTCATGGTGGGCTAACTTATGAAGTGTGTAAATCTGTGACCGAAACAATAAGGAGGGCTCAAGCTACCGAAGCCCGCAGGGATAAAAGGTGCGCCAAACAAAAGGAGTAAAACAAAATAAATAAAAAAAAAAAATTCATTATTTTTTGAAATTGCCCACAACAACAAAATCGAATGAATGCAATATATATATATATATATATTATATTGCCCATTGTCTGATAGCCTCATATTTCTTATCAAAGTCTTGCTTTGCCATGAAAAAAGCACATCTGCTCTATAATCTGATGGGTTGAGAGCTGACATGGAACCTGAAGTTTATTGATACTTCAAGTCACACACAGTATGTTTCAAAACAAAATGGATTCTTGTTTGTGCATTGGTCAATACTGGAATGGTAAGAGGACACCCATGTTATAAAGTGTGGCCCAGTTGTTTCCGTGCAAGATATCGTTTTTGAGCTTAATAAAGCACATCCGCACATATTTAGTTTCCTGCTGTGGAAGCTGTGAATACTTGAGCCGCATGGCGTGCCGCAGTAATCATTAAAGACTCAGTACATACTACTACTCTGCAGCAAAGACACCGGGGGACATCTGTCGTTCTGATGAAGACGAATGTAGGTCAGCGTTCCTCATGCCTTAGCTGAGCAGGGCCTGATTAAAGGAGGAACCTGCATAAGACCACAAGCAAGTTACACAACATTTGGCATTATTTGCTCTTGTTAAGGCTTCCCGATTCGTCGCTGATGATCCTTGCTCTGTGTCTCCTCCAACAGCAGAGATTGGATTGCCCAACTGTCAATCAATCATATAGGCGTTGATTTGAGCCCACTGTTAACATCCCAAACAGATGGTCAACTACCACCACCACATGCGTACACCCCCTTCCAGCCTGGGTATAGTCCCTTGGTAAGAGACTGTAAGCTTCTTAGATTTTTTTTCCTGCTTATCACTAATTCAATTTCTTTTATAAAAGCTATCATAGTAATTTACAATTTGTTTTAAACCAAAATGCTTAAGGAACATCTTTGCACAAAAGTCAACAGCTTTAATTCTCATTGTCATGTACTGATTTGATCGTGCAACCGCTGAGAAATATTTGGAAAAGTATTAATGAGAGCATAAATCCGCTGCGGTGCTTAAGACAATAGCATGTGAGGGGGCTGAGGGATGGGTATAATTTGGGGCAGGGCAGCGACCCCTGACACCCGGGCCATTGAAGGAGGCTGAGCCAGAGCAGGTGTCTGTGCTGACATCTGCTTCGGTTCTCTGGGGAAACACAAGAACCCTGCAGCTACAGCACTGACTAAGGCACTGGAGTGCCCTGACTCCCAATAAACAAGGTAGACATCTTCTTGCTTCACTTTTGGGATCCAGAGGGGTCAATCATTTGTAGTGCTTTATTAAGAACTGCTCATTTGTGACATATAAATCAGAAATTGTTTCGTTTTATAATTTGTTAATACAATTTGATAATACAGTTGATAATACTATTTGCCAGAGATAGAGGGTGGTTATTTCTACCAGAAATACACAATACGTTTGCTTTGCTTTTCTTTCCTAGAATAATTTGTCACATTTGTGCTTGACACTTTAAATGTTTCATTTTAATGTAGCATAATCCGTGAAAATAAGAGTTTTTCATGCATGCGGAGTATTAAGAGGATTCGACCCAGATCTCTCACAGACATTAAAGAAAGAAATTGTTGGCTGCTCAATCTCATGTAATATTGATGCTGTCATGTTTACTCATCAACCCACTTTCCTCTGAATCTCATCAAGTTGACAAACCCTCAAGGCTGTTGATTCAGGCACACCATCGATCCAAGTTTGCCTTGTATTGACCCAAGTGCATTTATAAAAGACTTTGTAGTGTAATCAAAGCCTCCCTGCCCCCCCTTATTTCTGGTTGACTTGCGCTGAGCAGCTGTAACAGATACAGACTATTTTTGTAGCTCTAACCAGCATTCTATCAGAGTGTCTTGCTTTGTGAGTTTGCAGAACAGACATTGATCTTCCTTAGTATAGATCTGTCTAGATTGTAATAGGACAATGAATGATGCACAATAATGTGAGGGTGGCAGGAGGATGATGTGTTGAGGGAATTGTGCTGATATTGAACTAGGGGCAAAAGTGGGGGGCGGGCACCTTTGAAGAGTACCTGATAGAGATTCTGAGCATGCACAAGAGTGGCGGTGAATCCCACGCAATGTGTGAAAAAACACTTTGGATTTGACCTATTTCGAAACTCAGTGGAAAAAACAATAGATATTAAAGTGTTCCATGTCAAGTTTATACAACTGAAAAGTAGAAAGAGCAAATGTGCAACCTTTACGATTTAGATTTCTAGTGCTTGGAAATATCGGCGAATGATCGAAATAGCAATAGGAAAAACACATTGTGACTAGATGAAGTGTCGTGGTAATGGATTGATTTCAAGCAACGTGGTGGCGCCAGACATAATTTTATTCTGATCACGCAATCATTTTTCTTGAGCCAACACAGTCTCGGCATTGCTACGTTTCCATTGAGTACCTGTAAATACCAAAGGTCAGAAGGTGAAATTGAGCTTATGGTAGAGAGCGCTTTGTGTGTTTGTGTTTTGACGATGCTTGAGCATCAGCGGAATGCGACCGTGTTCAAACATTTTGAGTTTAGAACCAATTCACAATGATGTGATGTGAGATTAAGGATAATACTTTTTTCATTTGTACCCTCACTTTTAAATTAATTTTAAAGGGGAGCGTTTGCAGAAGCTTCAAGAACCTCACCAAAGATTCTTAAAACCTTTATGTCAAAATCTTTCCTGAGGAAAGTCCTCCATAAGTCCTTCTTAGGAGTTTTTTGATCAGCAGCTCTGTTTAAGATGATCATGGTGACGATAAATATGGATATCATTCTACTGATGTATAATGAAGCATAATACACTGAACAGTAGCTAAATTGTGGGTTGGTGAGTCTGATCATTTGTGCAAGGTCAAGGCGTTATATGAGACCTTGTAACAACTGAATAGTGAATTCCAACGCTATTTGGGTGTTCAAAATAAACGCAGTTCATTGAGTTAGAGACCATATCCAAATATCTATGGTATACTCTTTTGGTAAGGAGTCCAGATACTACATAAATTAGATTCCAACTCATCATTTCGCTTCATGACATAAAGGAAAAGCAGGAATGTAGCATGACATACATTCACAAATGCATTTTAGAGCTGCAACTTTTGGTTGTAATCCTTTGATTAGTGGGCAGCATTACCATTTTTTGTTGAGACAGGGGTCCCTCCGGCCTGAAGTCAGCTGATCTGGCATCAGTCTGTCTGGGGACAGGATTAGGGGGGCTGTGGAGGTGAGGACTTGCTGTTAGATCAACAGACACTGGCTGAACCATTCATGCAAACAAACGCATTAGATTAGCAACAAGAACACTTAGCTCGACATACCACTTAGTGCGTGTCAGTCCACTGTATTAGAAATCGAGACTGGAGCTTTATACACTCAGTAGGGATTGAATATGATGTGATTACACATGCAACACATAGCATGGGCTTGCCCATACATGTTATATGCTACATTAATCATTAAAGATCTCATTGTGGTTTCAGTGCTTTACCAGATTTACCAGATCTTGAGTCTCTGAATATAACCAAATGCCTAGTTTAGTAATATATTGCATATATCATATTTTTATAGTAGACCATGAACATTTTGAAGTGAGCCTATTACAGTTACAGCTTAGTTTTCACAAGCTCTCATTTTTTAACTTTTCCTCAAAGTGAAATGTTTTTCGTATATTTAGACGGGATCATCTTCTTCCAGTTAGGGCTGGATTTTTTATTTATTTAGAAAACATATATCCAAGGGGGCACTTTAAACAATAGTTAATATGAATTGAAAATTGATCAGTAGAAAATATTGTTTTGAAATTACAGCAAACTGGACTTAGTATCCCTATGAAATCAGTTATCTCCTATATGATAGCGTGTCTCAAAAGTTACAGGACTGGGGACACAATGCATATATCAAATACAAACAAGTGTTTTTCTTTCATTGTGTGCCAGATGATCAACCAGCACTTTAACAAAGCGAACATTTTGCCTTTGGTTATTTCGGTGTCCTAGGAAAGGCGAGTGTTGTGTCAGGACAACACCCTGGTTCACCATGACACGCCTGCTCACAATTTCCTGAGCATCTGACAGTTCCTGGCTGAGAACATCATTGTGTTGGAACAATTCCCCTACTAACCCAACCTTGCTTCTTGTGACTTTTTCCCTCTTTCCCAAGATCAAAGGGGCATTTGAAGGTTTTTTGACGGCCAACCGGAGGGAGCATCAGAGGATTCTGCAAGAACTTGAGAAAGTGAGTGAGAAACCAGGAGGATTACTTGGAAGGGAAAAAACTTGTAGTTTGTAGTTTTGAGTTGAAATATATTTGACAGCAGTCCTGGAACTGTTTTGAACACACCTCATATTTGGTTCACATCTCGACACAATGTCTCCAGTGTTTCCAAGGACAACAGAAACATCTGTATATTCCTATTTGCGTTACTATGTTACAACTATCCAATCAACAATAAACAGACAAACTAAAGTTTGGGGTCAATCTGTTTCCTGTGGCAATCAGAAGTAAGGATAGAGCAGAAGATGAAATATGCGTTGAAAACAGTAGCCTAGCCAGTTTGAAAATGGAGTAGACCAAAGCTCTGCACACATGCACACAGACACACACATTCATGGGCAAGCACTCATGCACACGCCCCTCAAGCAACGAGATATGCAGGAGATTTAGTCTCCTTTTGAATATGTAATGAGTTTAACATTCATACTGAGCTGATGGAAGACTCCTGGCAAAGCAGCTGTGATCCACGCAGCAAATACAGGATTATCTGCAACCAAAGATAACGGGCACAACAAAGC
This sequence comes from Syngnathus scovelli, assembly GCF_024217435.2. NCBI lineage: Eukaryota > Metazoa > Chordata > Actinopteri > Syngnathiformes > Syngnathidae > Syngnathus > Syngnathus scovelli. Next base: position 10,300,918 of record NC_090849.1, on the reverse strand, counting down.
TTGGGAAATAGCTTCAGGCAGAGGAAACCATGGCCATTCAGCAGTGCCAGGCCCTCGCAGCTAGTTGATTAGAGTGCCTTGCCATACACACGTTACCTTTGCATGCCTTCAGGCTCTGCTCCACTTAAGGGTAGGTGGCCTTGGGGGTGATGATATTGGCTCAGCAGACAGCACGCATATGCTTACGTCTTTAGAGGATAGAGCCTAAATTCTAAGCTCTGCTTTCCATCAACCCAACTTTGATCTCAGTCAGGCTTCCGGTAAACTGAAGGCTGATGGAATAACTACATACATTTATCTAGAGGACTGTCATTGTATTATTCTGTGTGGAACTTTAACTTAATATAATAATCATATAATAGATTATTAACATACAATATAGCATACTACGAGACCTACTGCAGTAGTCAAATCCAAAGACTATTTGGGGTCAAGCTCTAAGGAAATTCTGCTTATTCCATGGTGCAAACATTTCTGGTTACACCATTAGTGGAGGTGGAAGTATTTTCCAGGATACAACAAAAACCTTCCATAGCCACAAATGACTATGACAATCCTTGTCGTTGGCAGACTTCAAGGTTCCTGAAGAAAGCCCTTTTGACTCTTTGAGACCTAATGACCCATTACGAAAATCATTAAACCACACTGCAAACCAATGGATGACTTAAGTCTAACTACATGAACGTGAAACTCAGCAGCCCGGCATGAGAACAGCTTCGCTCTCTGGTATGGTTATTATAATTATTGTTGTGTATATATATATATGCAAAAGTATGAAAAATGAAGCACACGTTAATAAACCCATCACAGTTCTTAAAAAAGTAGGTAAATATCTGGTTGAAAAGTCCATTAACTGCACAGTAACTTAACAGTGTAATGATGTATTCTATTTGTGGTAAAAAAAAATATTTCTGGGTGTACGTGAGAGGGTATGTTATAAATAAGTACAGTCAGATTTCCTCATGGACATTGTTGTGTGTTAAGAGATTTTATTTATTTATCCACATGATTTTTGTGCATTTTTGGTCAGGGAAAATGGGGGACTGCATGGTCAGCCTTCAATTGCAGGGGATCTAGTGACAATCAACCACAGTCAATTGGCAATTAAGTCTTCAGTCAACTGACCACGCATGTTTGTGGAATGCGGGATAAAGTGGCATCGCCACGCAGTACAGGAAGAAACGCCACACAGCCTGAGCTGAGATTTAAACCTAGGGCCTCTTAACTAATAATAATTATCAAGAAGAAGAAACAGTTACTAAATAAAGGTCCTTCTCATAGAAAAAAACAACAACAATGATGCCACAGCCATTGTCTGAAATCACTTAAGAGCCTAAGCAGATTGTTCTGATGTTATCTGGTCTTAGGGGGTATGTTTGCAAGGTATGTTGATATTGCAGTGACTTGAGATTCCTGACCTCTAAGAAAGAAAGGGCATTTTCAGTCTGCTTTAATAGTTCCACTTTTTTAAGATGATTTTAACAACAAATTCTGTAGTGACATCAAGGACTGTTCTGCTACCCAAAGTTGGCCAGTGTCTGTCATGCAGTGCACGTCATTGAGTGCAGATGTTTTAAATTAGCCATTGGGCTTGGTTTAGCAACTATTTCCCCTCATCGTTTTCTGTAACACCTCTTAACAAGATCTCCTGTGGTGTGTGTGTGTGTGTGTGTGTGTGTGTGTGTGTGTGTGTGTGTGTGTGTGTGTGCGTGCGTGCGTGCGTGCGTGCGTGCGTGCGTGCGTGCGTGCGTGCGTGCGTGTGTGTGTTGGGGGTTAGCGGCTGAGTGGTTTGTGCCGCTGCATTCAGCCATCTCTTGCTTCCTGATTCTTACTTGACTTGATCTAGTGACCTAGTTAGGAGACCAGTAGTCTCCCTGTCTTAGTAACATTTTTCCATGATTTGCTCTAAAGAGGGATTTCCTCTGAAAAAAGTCAAGAAGTCCTTTCAGGCTAAGCCCAGCCTTGTGTAACCCATAATCTCAACATATTCGTGAATCATCCAAGCAATTTTGCTGGCATTTTGGCAGTGGGAGCTGGCAAAACCTGCAGCTCTAGGTGGACTCGGCATTAACGAGACTTTAACTTACTACAGTTAGTCAGTTTCTGTTGGCATTTATTTTAGTATTAGTAAGTGGAAAAACACCTTGCCTTTCTTCTCTTTGACCATTTTTCCAGCCGCACAAGCCGTTCTAAAGGCCCGCTTTTGATCGAAAGAGCTGACCACGCCACGGCTTCAGCCTGCTTTTAGTTCCTTTGTGGGGATTTTATTTTCCTGTCAGCAAATACTGAAACCCTGAGAGTGTTGGAATGAATGAATTCTCCTTGCCCCCTTTCTCTTGTATTTCTCTGAAGGAAGACTCTGTTTCTCATCACTTTTTCCACCCTCCTTGCTCCCCCAAAGAGAAGGTGGCACTCTGCCTCAGGATAGTCTGCCAGAAGAACCCAATTGGTGCCAACTCCTTCTCATTCACACAGAACAATTGGCCGCATTATTCAGACTCCCATCACTCTAGAACAGCACTTCCCAGCTGCAGGGTGACACACTCTTGAAGAGACGCTTACTGTTCAAGTTAGAGCTATATCCTTTTAATGGTCTTTTTCAGGGCAAGACTTTTCTAGTTTGTGCCACAGAAAATCACAACAACTTTTATATCAGTCAGTTAAGAGTTAAATAGATTTAGTAGCTTTCAATTAGTGTTGATAACATACGGGAAAAGGAAAATACACAGTAGAGTGTAAATTACCATATTATCAGCATCATAAAGCACACTTAAAAGCCTTTAATTTTCTCAAAAAACGAAGGTACGCGTTTTCATATGGTGCATCTTTTGTGTGGACCGAATTCCAAAATCTGTTGTTTTGTGTGGCTTCCGCCACACAGACGTAATAGTAATGCGCCCTATAATACAGTACGCCCTATTTGTGGATTACATACAAAATAGACCCCGCAATTGAGTCTGCGCCTCATGGTGTGGAAAATATGGTAATGTTAAAACGGGTGTGTTGTATTCCGTTTTTTATTACACTCTTTTTTACACACAAATTTTATTTTCTCAAGCGGTTGCACACAGAATGATCTGGATTTATACATTTTGAGTCGATAACCAGCTCAGGGTGTACCCTGCCTACTGCCGAAGTCAGCTGGGATAGGCTCCAGCACGCCACCCTTGTGAGGAGAGGCAGCTAATGGATGGATGGATGGATGGATGGATGGATGGATGGATGGATGGATGGATGGATGGATGGATGGATGGATGGATGGATGGATGGATGGATGGATGGATGGATGGATGGATGGATGGATGGATGGATGGATGGATGGATGGATGGATGGATGGATGGATGGATGGATGGATGGATAATATAGTCTCCCTAAATAAATTATTGGTATTCAAATTAAATTCAAATTATTTTGTGCAACTCCTTAATGAAATGGTAAATGTACTTGTATAGAACTTTTTTGTTCTCAAAGGGCTTCTCACTGCTTTCTCATTCACCTATTTAATTAATTATGTTTTTATGTTTGTACATCAGTTCTTTTAAAAAATACATTTTGATGACAAAATAACATCAATCATTCATAAAAAAATTCACGATTGCAATCATAAAATATTTTAAGATTGATCCAAATCTGTAACTGGGACAAAATTTGAGAAGCAATACTGTCAAACCAAGTTTCATTGCGTTCCAGAATGCATACTGATTATATTTTATTCTTTTAATCAAATCTATTCATTTTCTGATTTTTCATTTGTTAAATATCCCTTTTTTGCTTATATGAAAGAATTACAGTATTATGTAACAAAGTACAATGTGATGCACTTAATACCAAACTTGTGTCAGTGAGCAGACTTGGCTCCACAGTGCACCTCACTAAGTAGCAGTTAAAGCACTGCCCTTCTCCCGCTCAGCCTGGTTAATGGCCAAATGATGTGTTGAAGGTCATATGGTAGGCTGCAATGCCAGTAGCCTAGTGTGTCAGAGCAACCTGCCAGCCCACCCGCTGTTTGCTGTCATTACACTCACTGTGGCTTCTCTTCCAATATCCAAACAGATATTGTTGTTTGTTTCACTCTTTCTAAAATACAGTTGAGGGGCTTCATAAACTGATCTCATTATCCTAATAACCACTTGTAATTGGCTTTAATGGTTAAGGCCATAGACAGTATAAAGAGGGCAGGGATTATACACATACAGTTTGCATTCAGACAGTCTCAAAAGTCAACACTGTGATATCTTTTAACCAGACAATAAACTCATGAGAAAAATGTAGTGTTGATACTGAAACAACGCATGCATTAATGTCTCAACCCAGGGGTGACAAACTCGTTTTTTTCGCGGGTCGCATTGTAGTCATAGCTTCTTTTGGAGGGCCATTATGATTGTTAACCCAAATAAATGTATGAGCACCTCATATTATATACAGTAAAAGCTACAAAACAAACTGACAAATAACTCGTTTTCAAATCAGACGAATAAAAACTGGTCAAATATCTAAAAGAAAAGATATTATTAAAAATGAAGACAATTTGCAATTCTAGTAATGACACGAATTTGATGCACAATTTGTTTTCGCGGGCCACATAAAATGATGTGGCGGGCCGTATCTGTCCCCGGGCCTTGAGTTTGACACCTGTGTCTCAACCCCAACTGCATGCTTCATCAGCATAGATAAACTTTGCTACTGTTGGTGGAAAACATGCACATTGTTTTCATGCAGGTCTTCACGTAATATAATACAGTGTATGTATCACTGCCACAGGCAGGGGCTAAACCTCCATTTTCTGCATTCTAACCTCAGATTCTTATAAATATGATTTACAGCACCCCTCAAGACAGACCTCACCTAAAGCCTGGGTGTTTATGGACTGCAGGTACTTTTATAGTAGAGTCTGTTACTGGTCATTGTCTTGTAATACATCTCTACACTCTGAGGAGGTATCACTTACAAAGGCAGTTATTTGAGTGACTGGTCACGAATTCTACAGCATAACTGCTACTCATGAATACTAAAGTCACCAAGGTGTAACGTGCACCCGAGAAAGGTTACCTGTCGGTCACATTGTATAATATACTATATTTATACCTAGTCTATCTCGCCTGTCTAAGCTCATTGGTGAGAGGCAGGGCACAGTAGACCTTTGTAGTCACAGGATAGAAAACATGGGGAACAGAATAAACTGTTTAGATCATTGCGTTGATTCATGTTTTAATTCAATCAAAAATACACTTTTACAATCCCCAGGAAAAGATTACAAAGAGCGAATCACCCAATAATAAGTTTTGTGACGCCATCCTTATAACAAGCCAGTAAAAATGCTGGCTGAGGGAAGTGGCAGTCTATCCACGTAAAGCACACTTCTTGCTTTATTCACTTTGTACTGAAGATGAGTGACGACACATGAAATGCTACCAAGGAAAATTTATCACCGTCACTTTGAAAAGGGTTGACACCCTTGGATAATGAAAATAATGTTTTCATCATATGAACCAAGTCTGGTTGGTGCATTCAGGTCAAAATCAGTTGGCTATATTATCATTGTAATCAAAGACAAGCCATCAGGTTTATGAACCGGCAAAAAATAATAATTATGTCTATGAATAAGGAAACTGGCCCACATAGAATAGAATGACTTTATTGTCATTGTACAACTGATGCACAACGAAATTAAGATATTCTACCAGTGGGGGCTGCTGCCATGAAAGGTGCTGCCAGGCGCCACTGGGAGCAATTCAGGGTTCAGTGTCTTGCTCAAGGACACTTTGACATGGTCACCAAGGATGAGGATTGAACCCACAACCTGCAAGACATCCTTCAAATGTCAGCAACTGAGCTTTATTAAATTTCCAATGCAATCGCACATAACTTAGTAATGTGAGACCTAAATTGTTTATAAGATTATATATATGTATATATATGGCGGCTCAGTAGCGCACTGGTTAGCACTTCCGCCTCACAGTTTGGAGGGTGCTGGTTTGATTCCACCTCCGACCCTCCCTGTGTGGAGTTTGCATGTTCTCCCTGTGCCCGTGTGGGTTTTCTCCGGGCACTCCGACTTCCTCCCTCATCCCAAAAACATAACTTGGTAGGCTAATTGATTACTACAAATTGCCCCTAGGTGTGAGTCTGAGTGTGGATGGTTATTCGTCTGTGTGTGTCCTGCGATTGGCTGGCAACCGGTTCAGGTTGTCCCTCGCCTACTACCCGATGACTGCTGGGATAGGCTCCAGCACGCCCGCGACCCCCGTGGGGACAAAGCGGTACAGAAAACGGATGGATGGATGGATGGATGGATGGATGGATGGATGGATGGATGGATGGATGGATGGATGGATGGATGGATGGATGGATGGATGGATGGATGGATGGATGGATGGATGGATGGATGGATGGATGGATGGATGGATGGATGGATTTCTCCTGATAAAATGTGTTGAGTTCATTGGAGTTTGTGTCATAACATCTTAATAGCCATTGACGATACATTTATCTTCTCTGATCTCATGCTTTTCTTGCAAAGTAACATTTGGGCTGAGAAAATCATTGGGTAAACTTAACCCTTCGGAAAGCGTTAAAGACTTTTTTTCACATTTTGAATCCGTTCCGAAAATCTCAGCAGTTTTTTAAGCATTTATTTGGGAATCCAGCCAACAAAGGTCAAAAGGGCCACATAAAAATAACTGTTTATATTCCAGTGATAAAGATGTAAACTAATTGAGATTTTCCCACATCTCAAATATCCAATGGCTCAATAATCTTTTTTATCACCCAGCATATGGTGCAGCTCCATGGCACTCTTATATTGCATTATATGGTCAGGTTACCAGAGAGGCAATAGCTTGTAATTAAATAAGTACTCCAAAGACTACTACACTGAAATCAAATGTTTACCTTGGCTTTACTACAAAAACATAAACACAATAACAGCATTGAGCAGTTATCATCTAGCAATAGAAAATATCACTTAAATGTATGTATGTGTATATAAACTGTCCAGACTGGTAGTTCCTCTGATAAAGCTAAATAAAAAAATATATAGGCTGTCTGTGCGTCAAAGAAGGTCATTGTTGGGTGAAAAGTCCATCACCTTTCTTGTTTTCAGGATGAGTAGAAAAAGAATTATGTTGGCATGTGATGAGAATGGTAACAATATAGGACAATACTTCAACTTTAAAAAATGCTTACCCAATAATGGGGAATTGCTCAAGATAGGGGCTTTAAACAGATGGTGCAGGCGGACGGACAGCACAGCAAAGCAGCTGTGTGATCAATCCAAGCTTTGGTGTGACATGTCATCACAGCGTCTGTGTAGAAACCCTCAATCAGCCCATGGCTCAGTGCCCTTAACAATGTAATACTGCCACTTCCATCCACTCCTTTCAATTGCAGTCGAATGATGGATTTTATGATTCACGTGAGTTTATGAGACAAAAAGGTACAAATTGCAAGAGAGCCAAACCTGTTTTGAATTAGCAGGAGCACACATGACTTCTATGTTTAGTCAAAGTAGATCAAAACCAGGCATTGAAATATTATTTCAAGTGAACCAGCTGGTGAGGAAATGTGTATATGGCTACATGGAAAAAGCCCCACGGGGTTGATTTCAACCACCAGTATGTTTTTTTCTTTTGGAGCGACGAGCCATCTACAAAATTGTCTCAGTCCTGATTTGACTGAATTTAAACAATATACCCATGCATTAAAGCACTTGGGGATACTGGAGTGTCTTTAAGACAAACAGGCGGTGGTACTCATACATTCCCTCTTTCTCTCTCTCTCTCTCTCTCTCTCTCTCTCTCTCTCTCTCTCTCTCTCTCTCTCTCTCTCTCTCTCTCTCTCTCTCTCTCTCTCTCTCTCGTAATTTCTTTTAATCAAATGTTTTGCATTTTCTTCAGTAGTAACACTGAAACGCAATTGAGAGTGATTTTTCACTTGCCTCCGGTCACACTGTGGTTTTGTTATGTCATGACTCAAATGCAACTAATCACTAAGTCTGCATTCCCTTAATCCAACTAAAACTTTGAAATCCACTGTTGCGACATGACAAAAATCTCCAGAAAAGCCATACTGTAAGGTCTTTTTACCATCTGTTAAGCCAGGAGTCTTGGTGTCTGTGTTTGGTTTGACAGACCTACTGTATAAACATCGTTTCTGTCACTCTTTTCTTCACCTACACATTCACACACTAAGCTCTTTGTATCACTTCTCGACAGGCACTTGCCTGATTGTGTATATGCTAGTTGAAGGGGAAAGAAGTTGAAATCACTGTGAGGAAACCACAGGTCTCTATCTATTCAATCCAAGGACTCAGGCCATAACCTAATGTAAAGGCTTTATTCATATATGTCACAGATTGAGCCACTCACACTTGCAATGGGAGTGGTGAAACAGAAGGGCTTATCAATCACCAAAGAAGCACAGTATACAAACCTTAGACTGATGAAAAGGCAAGGTATATGCTTATATTGCCAGTTTTTAAATTGATATTCAAACTATCCGATGCATAACTTTACCTCAATTAGACACACGTCATTAAGGGATGCTGCAGAATTATTTAGGGTCCTTGAATTAGAAGGTGTATTTTGTATTCTGTGTGGTCTGCTTGAAGTTTGCCCAAGTTTACGCTTTTGAATTTTGCTTTCGCCCAGTGGGATGGGATCACACTGCAAGGCAGCAAAGCCACAGCAGGCTGAGTTTGCCAACATCAACTCCTGAAAATATTTGGATTTCGCAACCCCCTGCCGGCTTCATGCTATACCCAATTTAGTTGCAGTTTTCTGGTTTACTAGCCCTGTTCGCAGTCTCGGCATGAGCGGTAGAATATTGATTGACTCACTGACACAAGTAGGCTCTTGCCTTGCTTTTCTGCATTCCGTCTTTCGTCTAACATTGATTTACAGAGGCACAGATATTTAGCTTGAACATCCTATGCCTGGAAATACCGGTAAGGTCAAAATGTCTGGATGTGTCCACTCAGTGTCGTAGCGTGGGTTGCCAGCGCCCGAAGCAAGCTGTATATTTCCAGCATCTAATCCGTGGATCCACCAGACTTATACTTAGCCTGTTTCGACCTTAAGGACAGCCACAGTTCCGTCTCATATTCAGTTCAAGTCACATTTGATTTGTTTGTGGCACCCACTCCACTTACATGAAGAAGCAAAACAAATATGGCAGAGCTGCCAAGACCTCACAGTTTTCTTTTTAGCTGCCAGGGACTCTAAAATGTCTAGCGGTATCGTGCTTCAAATCAGCATTTTTAATGACCATAACATGGTTTGAACTAACTCTAATGTAACATGTTTCCACATATTTTAATTCCCACATAGATTTATACTCAATAATAGAAACATGTATGGCTTTGTGTCTGACTGCCAGAGCTTTATCCTAAATATTTGTCAGGATAGCCTAAATTTAAAACAGTTCCCTTGTGTTAAATTATCCCATGGACCAAGAATTATAGAATGCTATGTTTTGTCTTACTAATTACCTAATTTTTCGCTGGAGTTGTCTTGTCTCATGCTACCTCCACGCATATACGTACTGCTTTACCCGTGGCAAGTACAGATGTCAACTAAGTAAGGAACTAGTGGCTGCACTTGAGCCATGAACCTATAAATAGCAAGGCAAACTTTAAAGCCCCTACAAAGATGGCATGGATTATGTTTTCCCTCATAAAGCTGACAGTTCATCAGCGAGTGATCGAAGTACAAGTGCAAATTAGTGTGCAGATCTGTGTACTGGTACATGCAGCAGACATATTTTTGAGGTTGTGTTATTATGTACAGAGTCAACTATTTCCTAACCCATTTCCATAATATGTCAGAAAAGCAGTCTCAAAAGCATTTGCTTCCAACAGAGAAAGACAAGAAATTTTGTCAGTTCGTCCTCTGTCCTTCGTCCATGAAATGGGCAACCATGAGTCCTCATTTGCCCATCCTTTTTCAAACTTATTTGTCGGCCCTCCGCCACCCGTCCATCCTCATTACTGAAAAGGATGTCACCATTTCGTCCATTGTCCCTCTGTGTGGGAAAACACAAAAGTCAGATAAGAAATCCAATTTGATTCAAATGATGGATTGCATCTTAATATCTACACCATACAGTGGGTGCCATTGAGCCTTGAAGAGCCTCACATTCATTGATGTTATCCATTTCTACTTGGCGCCAAACTGGAGTCAGGGGATGCAAGGGAGATTTTTCTCCAAGGCCGGAGTTGCCGGCAGGGTCACATCATCACACATCATTAACGGGTAAGCCCAATGGCCCAACAATACACGCCACTGGGAAATAGTCTCTTGGCAGTTTTTATCTGCCCCATGTTCACAACCGCACGCAATCAACGAGGCCTCCTCTGCCAGACCATTTCTTCACGCACATCCGCACTCTCTATACACACATCCCACATACACATCCGTCAGTCGCACGCAAGCTGTCACAATTCAACTAAATCTGCAATAACGTCAAAAAGTTTTGTTTAAAATGACTTGCTTCAACCAGGATCTCACACTTCATTGTAGCCAAATCAATCCAAGTCAGTTATTGCGCTGCCATACAAAACCACCAGTGGCAACCTAAACCTGGGTTGACGATCTCATCAACTGGCTAATTGACGATTCACATTCACTAAACGTACGGACACCCACATTGATTAACATTTACATTCTCTCTGAACGGAGTGTTTTTTTTTTTTTTTTTTTTTTGTTCTGCCTTAATAATAAAGAATACTTATCTGCATAAAATATCAGGATGGTAAATGCAAAAAAAAAAAATACTGTTCGACTGTTCCGTTCCTAGTATGAAATAGCAACTTATGTCTTCCAGGTCACTAACATTTGCCACTGCTGAGATCTTGAGGGATGTTTCAGATTCTATTGACTTGTCAAGGCACGTGTTAGTGTAAAGTTTGTGTGTGTACGTGTGTGTGTGTGTGCGTATTTGGTTGTGTGTGCCCATGTATTTAGCATCTTGTGCTGTAATTACTTGGTTATGCTTTGAAGAGGCCACAACTGATAGAAAAAGGCAGATTGATTTGTGTTATTTGGACAACGTGACATGTCACAAACGCTGAATAGGTACAAAAAGTTAGCAGTTCTTCCTTGCTTTATATGTATCAGTTGTCTTTTAGAAACACGTGCGCCCACAGGCTTTCACTGTTCTTTTGTCACTTTACATACATTTATTTATAACCTTAAAACAAGGGGGTTGGGGGGGGGGGGGGGCTAACTTGGTTAAAAAGATAGGAGTCAAGAAATGATTAACAAAATTTCACATGAAAAAAAAGCCTAGTGAAACGTCTGTAGACCTCATTTGCATCAACCATGTCAAGTCCAGCAGTCATCTAATAGGATTGTTAATTATAATAATTATCACAATTATGTTGGGCTGGTAAGAAGAATTGCATGACTGCCTTCATGAAATAATAGTCGCTTCCTTGATAGATGGACAAACATCTATCGGTTTCTGCAAAGCATCACAAAAGAGGTTTTATGTGGTGCCGGAGGGACAACCCAACAAAATATGTCATAGCTAAA